>NC_091351.1:3100000-3130000 GCF_038502225.1 Cherax quadricarinatus | reverse complement strand
ACTTCAACATTCCCACTCCACACTTCAACATTCCCACTCCACACTTCAACATTCCCACTCCACTCTTCAACATTCCCACCCCACACTTCAACATTCCCACTCCACACTTCAATATTCCCACTCCACACTTCAACATTCCCACTCCACACTTCAACATTCCCACTCCACACTTCAACATTCCCACTCCACACTTCAACATTCCCACTCCACACTTCCACCACAGCAACAACGACAGCTCTCGCTGTGAAAACTACAAACTGTTTGTGCATTCGATGTTTTCTATTTTTTCTGCCACCAGAGTCCCTCTTTACTTTAGCCAGAAAAATTTTTTTTTACGTACAGTTCTAATTTTTATTGTTCCGCTTGCCAGGAGGAATGGAGGTAGCATGTGAACCTAATGAGTGTGTGTGTGTGTGTGTGTGTGTGTGTGTGTGTGTGTGTGTGTGTGTGTGTGTGTGTGTGTGTGTGTGTGTGTGTGTGTGTGTGTGTGTGTGTGTGTGTGTATACTCACCTAGTTGTGCTCACCTAGTTGAGGTTGCAGGGGTCGAGTCCAAGCTCCTGGCTCCGCCTCTTCACTGGTCGCTACTAGGTCACTCTCCCTGAACCGTGAGCTTCATCATACCTCTGTGTGTGTGTGTGTGGGAGAGAGAGAGAGAGAGAGAGAGAGAGAGAGAGAGAGAGAGAGAGAGAGAGAGTGTAGTCACCTATTTGTGGTTGCAGGGGTCGAGTCACAGCTCCTGGCCCCGCCTCTTCGCTGATTGCTACTAGGTCCTCTCTCTCCCTGCCCCATGAGCTCTATCATACCTCGCCTTAAAACTATGTATGGTTCCTGCCTCCACTACATCACTTTCTAGGCTATTCCATGGCCTGACTACTCTATGACTGAAGAAATACTTCCTAACATCCCTTTGATTCATCTGAGTCTTCAACTTCCAATTGTGACCTCTTGTGTCTGTGTCCCATCTCTGGAACATCCCGTCTTTGTCCACCTCGTCTATTCTGCGCAGTATTTTATATGTCGTTATCATGTCTCCCCTGACCCTCCTCTCCTCCAGTGTCGTCAGGCCGATTTCCCTCAACCTTTCTTCATAGGACAATCCCCGTAGCTCTGGGACTAGTCTTGTTGCAAACCTTTGCACTTTCTCTAATTTCTTGACGTGCTTGACTAGGTGTGGATTCCAAACTGGTGCTGCATACTCCAGTATGGGCCTGACGTAGATGGTATACAGAGTCTTAAACGAATCCTTACTGAGGTATCGGAACGCTATCCGTAGGTTTGCCAGGCGCCCGTATGCTGCAGCAGTTATCTGATTGATGTGCGCCTCAGGAGATATGCTCGGTGTTATACTCACCCCCAGATCTTTTTCCTTGAGTGAGGTTTGCAGTATTTGGCCATCTAAACTATATTGTGTCTGCGGTCTTCTTTGCCCTTCCCCAGTCTTCATGACTTTGCATTTGGCAGGGTTAAATTCAAGGAGCCAGTTGCTGGACCAGGCTTGTAGCCTGTCCAGGTCTCTTTGTAGTCCTGCCTGATCCTCGTCCGATTTGATTCTTCTCATTAACTTCACATCATCTGCAAACAAGGACACTTCTGAGTCTATCCCTTCCGTTATGTCGTTCACATATACCAAGAACAGCACAGGTCCTAGGACTGACCCCTGTGGAATCCCGCTTGTCACAGGCGCCCACTCTGACACCTCGTCGCGTACCATGATTCGTTGTTGCCTCCCTGTCAGATATTCTCTGATCCATTGCAGTGCCTTTCCTGTTATGTGTGCCTGGTCCTCTAGCTTTTGCAGTAACCTCTTGTGAGGAACTGTGTCGAAGGCCTTCTTGCAGTCCAAAAATATGCAGTCGATCCACCCCTCTCTCTCTTGTCTTACTTCTGTCACCTGTGTGTGTGTGTGTGTGTGTGTGTGTGTGTGTGTGTGTGTGTGTGTGTGTGTGTGTGTGTGTGTGTGTGTGTGTGTGTGTGTGTGTGTATGTATGTATGTGTGTGTGTGTGTAAGTGTGCGTGTGTGTGTAAGTGTGTGTGTGTGTGTTCTTGTACTGTGCCATCGGGGTAGAGCGCAGTTTCCTGGCGCAGACTCTACATCTTCTGTCGAGAGGACCAGATTGTGTCTAGGTTATCAGAGTGTGTCATACCTAGTCTTGAGTCCTTGTGTGGAGTTTGCTTACACAACTTCCTACGTGACTGCTCTTGGTTATTTCCATTGTGAAATATGACTCTGACTTCCCTGTGGTTTATGCAAGTATTCTTCCTTCTACATCCCCTTGTCTTGGTTCCTCTCATGTCAGTAAGCTTCCATTTATGTCTCTTTGTCCAGGTTTCTCTCGTCCTATATCCTCCTGTCCGAGTTCTTCTCATGGCAGCAAACCTTCCATCCATATCTTACTGTCCCTGCAAGATGGGTGTCCTAATGCTGGTAAGGGACTCTTGATTCAAAGAGTTGGAGCTTCCCCCATTTTTTTAATCAAGCCTAATTACTTATCATTTCCCAGGCTCAGTATAACCCCAATGGAATTTACGCATCTGATGAATATGATGCAGTATGTCATATATTTCTGGTCATACTCATCTCAAAGAACCACTTTTTTAGGGTGATACTGATTAATTTCATTATCGTACTGATTTTTCTTTTATATTCTCCGTTGGCTGGTCACATTACTCGCGTATCACAGTAGTCAGGGGTCACAATACTCACGGAATACAGTATTCGCTGGTCATAGTACTTCAAAGATACTTTGATAGTGCTCACGAGTCAGCACCGTCAAAATATCTGCGGGTCTCAGTACTCGTTGCCCTCAGTACTCGAGGGATTCAGTACTCGAAGCTTACAGGACGCTCACACTGCAAATCCATCGACCTTGTGGAAAAAAAAATATATCTCCTGGATATCACGTTTGATTTTGTCCATGATTGTTAAAGCTAACATGCCACCGCTGGTACACCCTCCACGCAGACCTCCACACTGACTGTGTAACACAGTCTCCCTGAAGCTACACATTCTTTATTTTTTTCCTCTCCATACATTGTTGGGTCCAACTGGCGTATTGCTGACAATAGTGAAGAAAAGACAAATTGCAGTACGACTTTTATTGTATCAAAGTTTCCCTCTGTTCGGAGCTTTGTCAAATCATGATGATGGTAAAGACACTTTAAACACTGAGGAAGGTATTTAATAAGGAAATTTAATAAGGAAACGATTAGTTTCGTCAGTTCTAATTAGGTCTATAGATACTGCTGAGTACGAAATGTTTCATTATATTATATATATATATATATATATATATATATATATATATATATATATATATATATATATATATATATATATATATATATATATATATATATATATATATATATATATATATATATATATACTAGGCAAAAACATCTAATATGAACCTTCAGAGGTTTACATAAAGAATATAGTAACTCGTCGTTTTCACCTAGTGTTCCCTTGATGTTCCTCTCATTTCAAGCTGCTCGTCCTTATCTGACTCGTAAAAACCTCCTGGTATAATGATCGTCGTGAATATATAACCAAGTTATGATTTTTATATATTGGTAATCTAATTTATTCGCTAATTTAGGTATTTAAATATCATTAATGTTAACGAATAAGTAGATGGTGGTTGTAATGACCCACGTAAAGTTGACATTAATCCTATCTTACAGACTAAAGTGTCATTATTTTAAGTATATAGGTTGACTTCCGACTTAATAAGCATTTCACTTTGCATATATTCTTAGCATAGGTTATATTGCTTGCTTCACTTTTCCCATTATAAAACGATAATATGATGTGCGTAAGATAAGATAAATAATGAGAGCAAGAAAATAGAAAAAATGCTTCATATTATTTTTAACAAATTCCATTACCACCTTAAGAGCCCAGCAAACTTTGCCTCTGCTGCCGTAATTTTTCCTCGAAGTCCAGATAATATTGTTTTAAAACTCTCTAACAGATAATGTGATGTCAAAGGCAGTATTAAAAAAAAAGTCGCAGGAGAACAATCGGTGTTGATGTAACACGTTAAGAATTTCCGAAAAATAATGGTAGGAAATAAATAGCATTAGAAAGACTTCCCTTGACTTCTGGTTTGCTAATGATATGTTAGACGGCACTGTCCACTTGTTCTCTTGCGTAAGTAAATGTTTGGTGTGCCGTTATCCGTGTGGCATGAAATTCAGGGATGAGGTGAAGTAGATTGTTAGAGTAGACATTCTCTTGTAAGCGCCTTCAAAGGGGGACTACTGGATGTCGAGGGAAGGTCTTTTGTTCCAACGAATTAAAGCTGCCCTCACATTTTTAAATCAGACTTGACTAAGACCCGTTACCAAGGCGCTGTGTCTCACTTTCGTGATTAATTCCCTCGTGTATATGATAATAATAATCTATGCTTTTCTTTCGGTTCTGTGTCATCCATGAATATTTATTTATCTATCTATCTATCTATCTATCTATCTATCTATCTATCTATATATATATATATATATATATATATATATATATATATATATATATATATATATATATATATATATAAACACTGGAAGAATAGTGAAATTCCAAGTGCTTTCGTGATGTCTCACATTATCAAGGAACTATTAATACAATACATCAAACGAAGGCATATAAAAGGTCGAGACCACACCTCACCATCACATCCCACAACAAAGCAACACCTGACGCGCGACGACACCAGACTCATTAGAAAAGAACACTACAGCAGGCGGGCTGGCGCCAACTAGTCAGGTCCTTCACGACATACCACTAACGAAATTGCCCAACCCAAGTACTCTACCCAAGAATTAAGATATATTATTTGTCCAATGTATTATTAAATTCTTCCCAACTTTTATTAATTATGAATTAATCTAATTTATATAAACCAAAGGAAATATTCATATTATTTTCAAAACTGCTTTTTATGAAACACGATTCAATTATATTCCTGTCAACCATGGAATTGCTTGATACAACTTTCTCAACTTTTTGAAAATCAATTGGATGGTTAAAATCTCTCACATAAATAAATAGAGCATTAGAATCTTGTCCAGTTCTAATGCTATATTTATATCGTTTTCAGTTTGACCTTAATAAATTTTATCGCAAATTTTACAAGGAATTTTATAGACACATCCGTCAGCATTTTGGGGGGAATTCTTTATCAAAAGTTTTTTTACTGTATCAAGATTTTTAAATACAACTTTGATATTAAAAGTCTTAAGAAGAGAGGGCATATCAGCCAAGCTTTCATGGTAACGGAGAACCAACATATTTTTAGTTGAAAAAGGTTGGTTGTCACTTTTTGGGTTGTAAAAAGTATTTCTGGCAATTTTAAAAGATTAACAATTACGTTTCTTGGGTATTTAAGATCATTAGCTACTTCATAAATTTTGGATATTTCTTCATCTATGAACTCTGCACTATAGATACGCAAAGCTCTCAAAAACATTGATGAAAACCGACAGTTTAACTCTATCTTCAGGTGAAGAATATAGATCGATACCATGCCTAACCCTTCTAGGGTAGGGTAGGTGCCTGAGCCCGAGCCTTTAGCTCATAAGACTGTCATTCCCATTTGCCCCCTTGGGGCGGGGATGGCAGACCAGAGAGGCCTAGCTTGTGGCTAGGCCTGGGGACACTTGGTCCCAAAGATGAGGAGGTACTTGTGCCTCCTCCCAAGGGAGACACTCCCTAAAGAGGGAGCCAAGGCCGGGCCACCACTAGGAAAAGGCCCGGGCCGGGAGAATACCGGCGAATCTTTAATAATAATAATAATAATAATGAAGAATATACACTATTATTCTTCACATCCGATAGAGTTAAACTGTCTGTTTTCTCATCAATGTTTTTGAGAGCTTTTCGTATTTGTAGTCCAGAGTTCATAGATGAAGAAATATCCAAAATTTATGAAGTTTGTCAATTTTATAACAAAATTAAAAACAGGGAATTATTGGTTTCTGTGATAATTGCATAATTCATCTTCAGATTTTCAGAAACATTGTATTCGCTCGGTTATTAGGTTTTGTAAGTCTAAAGTTGTCATTACTGAGAAAGGCATTTCTAAAATTAAGCTTTACAACACTTTTATGATATATTTTAAAAAACCATGCAGTGGCACTTGACCATCGAACTTGATTAACTCCGACAAGTATGTGAAAAAGACGGGTACGCCATTATAAAGACATTTATAAGGCAAAAAACTGTTTTGCATTCATTAAATATCTTGTTTTTCGGAGGTGTACTATTCCCTGAAAGCGGACGCGTTTTATTCCTGTCAGTTAGGCAGAATGGTCAGGACAGGAGCAGATGAGGTGTGTTTAGACAGTAGATTACGCACAGCAGAGGAAGCAAGATGTAGCGGTATGAGTATGTGGTCTTGGGTAGGTTTTTTTTAGAATGTACCATAGATGTTTTTGCTGCTGGTAACTAGTGTACCAGGCAGAAGTCAAAAGGGACGGGGGCGTCATGGAGCCTCCCTGTTACCTAATGGAAATCATTCTCCATAACCCTTCTCACTACGTAATAATGAGAACTCGACTGACATAATTTATGTTGTACCTGAATGGAATACATTACTCACAATGAAGAATTAGACATGTGCAACATCTGGGAGTCTTTATTTGTAGACGTTTTGTCAACCAGTAGTTTTATGAATATGTGTATTTCTTCATCTAATTTTAGCGCCTTAGATGAATTTCTGCGTTATGGCCTCCTGAAGGTATTGGTCAACACCTCCTGCCTCTCTTCAGCGTGTTGGTCTATAGCCTCCGGACCTTTTAAGTATGTTAAGCTACGGATTTTAGGTGTCTTGAGCTGGAGCTCTTGATCCTCCTCAGGGTGTTGGTTCAGCTCTTGGACTTCTTGGAGGGGTTAATTTATATAACTCTTAGGTTTCTTGAAGAAACTGAGTTGTTGTTGCTTTGCATCTCAAGGGTTTTGAGGTACAGCTTCTAAGATTCTTATGTGTACTGATGTCCAGGAGGCTGGAGGTGTGTGAGACATGTCATATACTTCTCAGATCCTGCAACTCAAGAAACTAATATAACTAGATATTCTCCGAAAATGAATGCCGACAGTGGTTGCCTGAATTTCCTTAAACTTTTCTTCCTCCAGAGTTCCCGTGTAATAACTTTACAACGTTGCATCTAATCAGCTACAAACTTTCAACTCTGATATACCATATCTAACGTAAGAATCTTATTGTTATTTGCATGTGCACTATATTATCTGGGTTCTGTATTTTTTGTGGGCCTGCATTCTTTCAAATTTGCCAATTTTATTGAACAAGTTGTGATTTGTTTGTGTATAATTACTTGAAAATTCTTCTTTCGGCTTTAAATTTTCAACACGGGTGCATCTTACGTGTAGATAATCTCGGTCTGACTTTATTGCTGCCAATTTGTCAAGTTCATTAAATTTAGGTTTATAGTTAGCGTTTTGGACCTGAAAGGATGTAAAGAGACAGTCTCAAGTAATTGCACAGAAACAATTATTCAATTTTGTATATAAAAATTGGCATAAGGTTCTCAAATAACCTAGTAACAGTACAACTTTCCTTTGAAATTCTTGAGCTAATTCCACGAGACATCCACCAATTATCTGGCGAAAATTAATAATCCCTATTTTTAAAGATAAAAAATGTCAATTTGGGCTACGCTGTCAAAAAGCGCACTAACTATTTTCATATTAGATGAATCCTCGTTTTAAATGCGAAGACGTTCAAAGGAGATTTCTCAAATTATCGCGAAGTCAATACTGCGCGATGTGTGTCTCAGTCATCAACTTGCTGTTTATCTGAACCATTTATCTACAATTTCTCTCTCTTCCTAAGGTGCCTTAATGCTGGTGAGTGACTCTTTATTCAAGGAACTGGAGATACCTTCCTCTTAAACGAAAGAAACCAGATTAGCTTTCGTTTTCTAGGAACTGTAGTACCCAAACAACTTTAGCCCATTGCCATGAAAATACTAATAATGACCATGCGTGATGATAGTTTGGAAATAGTAAATGAATCTGCCTATAAACGTGACAAACTGAACGTCAATACTCTATTACGAATCATTTACATTACGGTTTTCGCTTTACAACACGGATTTATCTGTTGATAGCCAACAATGCTTTACACGGAGCACGACTTGCGATGCCGCCCATAAATGCAACTCGTACGTTTTATGATTGCGATATATTCTCATAAATTAGCTGTAATTGTTTTCCGATGCAGTGAGAACGTGAGGTGGGCTGTGATGCTATGTCATGGTTACAACTGCAGCTGTTCCACGTCTTATGTTCGCTGCTGAACTCTAACATGTAGTACCAACATTCTTGTGATTATTCCTGTGAGGGAAAAGTTCAATAGATAGGAGTAGCGAGGGAGTATATAGTAACAATAGTTTCATTGCTGGCTACTTGTTAAGGTAGGGTAAGTCAAGCTCCCGCTATTCCCGCCTTTTTCCCCCCACCCCGAAAGTGATAGTTTGACTGCCGGCTGCTTGTTAAGGTAGGGTCAGTCTAGCTCCCGCTATCC
This sequence comes from Cherax quadricarinatus, assembly GCF_038502225.1. Classification (NCBI taxonomy): domain Eukaryota; kingdom Metazoa; phylum Arthropoda; class Malacostraca; order Decapoda; family Parastacidae; genus Cherax; species Cherax quadricarinatus. The sequence goes on along the minus strand of NC_091351.1, from coordinate 3,121,456 downwards.
CTTCCCCCCCTTCTCCCCCCCCCCGAAAGGTGACGTGTGGGGCTCCCGTCCAAACAATAATCACTAGACTCACAGCTCCCAGCACTACTGTAAGTACATGCCTGCCTTGTATTCTAGTGGATTTATTGGTTGAAAGCTTCACTTTTGACCAATAATAAACTTAGTCCTTTCAGTCTTGCTCTAAGTTGACTGTTGTAATAATCACCACATCTTTTAGGTATTGTACTTATCATGGAGAGTGATTTCTTAAGCAGTGGGTAACCTGTCTATCTTTCCAGCTTGGATGACAGAGAGGGTCACCTGCCAATCAACGAGTTGAATTGATGGAGATGGACTAACGTCCTGAGACTTCCCCTTTTTGGATTTAATTACCTGTGCACCTGTATGAAGTAGCAGGATATAACCCCTCATCATTGCAGTGGAAAAAACCTGCTTTCCTATCATCTAGACTGAGTATTCACGGATAGACTCTGTGAAGAACGAGCCGGTGGGTTGTCATCAACACCTGCGACCCCCCCCCCATCATCGGCAACGGCTACGATTTCAACAACAAGCAGTGTCACCAACACCAGACACCCAAGTTTTATATTAGCGTTGAATTCAGTTATCATTTATATTTTTCATTTTTCATTTTCTTTAATGTAGGATTAATACTTCATATTTAAGTGTTTTATATTTTATATTTTCTAAATAATAAAGTGTTTATGTTTGTCAGTTTTTATTCTTTTTCTATACATTAATTTTCCTGAGGAGGAGCCAGCTTTGGTAATACTGTCTGAAGTTGTTACAGAGCTGAGTAAGCCTTCACAATTCCGTTGTGTGTTCAGTTCTCTGATGTAGCATTGATGAGTGTTTTAGCAAGGACCTTCTCATATTTTGTAAATGCGAACACACACACACACACACACACACACACACACACACACACACACACACACACACACACACACACACACACACACACACACACACAGTATTTCTTCAGTCATAGAGTAGTCAGGAAGTGGAATAGCCTAGCAAGTGAGGTAGTGGAGGCAGGAATCATTTAAGATGAGGGATGATAAACCTCATGGAGCAGGGAGAGAGAGGACCTAGTAGCACTCAGTGAAGGGGCGGGGTCAGGAGATGGGTCTCGACCCCTACAACCACAATTAGGTGAGTACACACACACTCTCTCTCACACACAAGGAGCGGAAAGAGTGACCGGGTAGCGACCAGTTGAAGAGCGGGGCCAGGAGCTGTGAATCGACCCCCGCAACCACAACTAGGTAAGTACAACTAGGTGAGAACACACACACACACACACACACACGGAAGGAAACAACTAGTCATTGTCTTGGAGTTGTCGGCATGGAGAAGTATGACGAGTGGGGTTCCTCAAGGATCACCACTTGGACGAGTACTGTTTCTAGTGTATATAAGCAAAATGACAAAAAAAATGTGTCAGAAGTGTCCCTGTTCGCAGATGATGTCAAACTAACAGGAGTAGACCAGGAAATATTACAGAGTTGGATAAGGTTCAGGATTGGTCTGACAAGTGATTGATCAAATTTCAACCAAGAAGATGCATAGTTATGAAAATAAGGGACGAGAAAAGACTGGAAACAGAGCACAGGCTTGAGGAGACAAAATACTGCATTCCTTCCTGAAAGAGGAGGACCACGGTATGAGTATATGACGGAACATTTCGCCTAAGCAATGCATTAACCGAATAACAGCCGCAACAAACACTGTACTGGCAAATTAAAGAATAGCTTTCAGGAACCTGAACCTGGAGTGATTCACAAAATCATATACGGCATTTATCAAACCTGTCTCGGAGTACGCAGTGCCAGTATGATCCCACATCTTATAAAGTACATAAAGAAGCAAGTTTATAGGGAGACTAGCCCCAGAGCAGAGGAACTAAACCTAACGACATTAATGGAAACACGGACCGGTGGTGACGTAACTACAGCGCATAAACTCGGAAGAGGAATTAGCAAAGTGAAGAGACGTCGTCTAAGAGGCGGGGATCGGGTACACATGGGCACAGCTGGAGTTTAAAAGCATAGATCTGTCATAGGGATGTTGAGAAATACTTCTTTAGCGAAGTGGAACAAGCAGCATCCATACATAGTTTTAAGAAAAGGTATGATAGGGCTCACGCAGCCAGGAGAGAGTAAACCCAGTAACAGACAGCGGAGAGGCAGGACCAGGAGCTGAGACTCTACCCCTGCAACCATAAATAGGTGTGTACTCGCACACACCTACAAAGAGAAAGAAAGAGAGAGAGACAGAGCTCTTAGCTTGTAAATACAGTTAGGAACCCTAAACCAAACCTTGTGAAACCTTGTATAAAGACATAGAGAGAGAGAGAGAGAGAGAGAATTTTAAAATTCAGTGTTCATAACAAACTGTATAAATAAGCGTCATGAGAGCAAAGACCCGTGTCAGTCTAATGGCATTTCCACACGAAGGTACTGCCACGCCTGTGTCCCTACATCACGAAGGTACTGCCACGCCTGTGTCCCTACATCACGAAGGTACTGCCACGCCTGTGTCCCTACATCACGAAGGTACTGCCACGCCTGTGTCCCTACATCACGAAGGCACTGCCACGCCTGTGTCCCTACATCACGAAGGTACTGCCACGCCTGTGTCCCTACATCACGAAGGCACTGCCACGCCTGTGTCCCTACATCACGAAGGTACTGCCACGCCTGTGTCCCTACATCACGAAGGTACTGCCACGCCTGTGTCCCTACATTACGAAGGCACTGCCACGCCTGTGTCCCTACATCACGAAGGTACTGCCACGCCTGTGTCCCTGTCCCTACATCACGAAGGTACTGCCACGCCTGTGTCCCTGTCCCTACATCACGAAGGTACTGCCACGCCTGTGTCCCTACATCACGAAGGCACTGCCACGCCTGTGTCCCTACATCACGAAGGTACTGCCACGCCTGTGTCCCTACATCACGAAGGTACTGCCACGCCTGTGTCCCTACGAAGGTACTGCCACGCCTGTGTCCCTACATCACGAAGGCACTGCCACGCCTGTGTCCCTACATCACGAAGGCACTGCCACGCCTGTGTCCCTACATCACGAAGGTACTGCCACGCCTGTGTCCCTACATCACGAAGGTACTGCCACGCCTGTGTCCCTACATCACGAAGGTACTGCCACGCCTGTGTCCCTACATCACGAAGGTACTGCCACGCCTGTGTCCCTGTCCCTACATCACGAAGGTACTGCCACGCCTGTGTCCCTGTCCCTACATCACGAAGGTACTGCCACGCCTGTGTCCCTACATCACGAAGGCACTGCCACGCCTGTGTCCCTACATCACGAAGGTACTGCCACGCCTGTGTCCCTACATCACGAAGGTACTGCCACGCCTGTGTCCCTACATCACGAAGGTACTGCCACGCCTGTGTCCCTACATTACGAAGGCACTGCCACGCCTGTGTCCCTACATCACGAAGGTACTGCCACGCCTGTGTCCCTACATCACGAAGGTACTGCCACGCCTGTGTCCCTACATCACGAAGGTACTGCCACGCCTGTGTCCCTACATCACGAAGGTATTGCCACGCCTGTGTCCCTACATCACGAAGGTACTGCCACGCCTGTGTCCCTACATCACGAAGGTACTGCCACGCCTGTGTCCCTACATCACGAAGGTACTGCCACGCCTGTGTCCCTATATCACGAAGGTACTGCTACGTCTGTGTCCCTACACCATCAAGATATTCTCCCACGCCTGTACCCCTGTACCACGACTGTATCTAACTCCTGTACCCTCGTGTCACGATCTCGCTTAAGTATTGCAACGAGAAATTCTTGCTGAATATATCAGTAACTTTCGCATTCTGTCTTGTCATAGATCATATATTGCTCAAGACTCGGCTTCACACAGCTCACAGGATGGAAATTATATTATCTTTCCCTCACACTTATCAGTGCACCTTGAGATTTCGGTTTTTCGTGGACTGAATTCAAATTTGTCAAAAGTGCATGGAACAAGGATTAACCAAAATTCTGCATATGATAATCAACATAAAAATAAATATTTTGAAGCATTATGAATGTTAAGAGAAGACTAGAAATGAAATAAAGTTACAAGAATGTGGAAAGTTTGAAGTTGAACGAGTTGTCAGGTGTATCTGAGAGAGTCAGAGATATATTTATGTATTCCTGAGAACCGCTAAACTCAAAGTGTAATGAAGTTTTTTTGCCTGGAGGTGAATGTTATTGAAATTATGAGTATTATGAGACGAGTAAGAAAAATGTTTTACTAGACAATGTTTCACTAGTGAGAGACACTGTTATGAAAGGTGTAAAAAGAAAGGCTTGGGATACCAGTTGTAAATGATAAGGGGAATTATTTATTGAGCTTACTTGGCCTAACACGACAATATGTCCCGTTGTTGTCAAACGTACATCGCTTGTTTATGTAGTTTATTATAGGTAAATATAAGTTTATTTCGATTAGGTTAATCTTTATAAATCACTTATATTGCCTGTTTAAAATTTTATAAACAAAGCCCCTCTAAACATTTTTAAATAATTATCTTGTAGCGAAAGAGAATTAATATTTCTTCAGCTCCAACAAGCTAAACGTTATGTGCATCGAGAGGCTTGTATTTATCAGTGCATACAAATAGCCCGCACATAGAAGAGAGAAGCTTACGACGACGTTTCGGTCAGACTTGGACCATTTACAAAGTCACACTAACCAGAAGTGGAGCAGAACGGCTATATATAGGCAGGAAGAGGTAATGGTAGTGGCGGTAGTAGTAGTAGTAGTAGTAGTGGGGAACTAAGGAGGAGGAGCCAGTCAAATATAAAGACAGGGGAGCACTGCTGTCTTTGACTGGCTCCTCCTCCCTAGTTCCCCACTACTACCACTACTACTACTACTACTACTACAACTACTACTACTACTACTACCACTACTAATACTACTACTACTACTACTACTACCACCACTACCTCTTCCTGCCTATATATAGCCGTCCTGCTCCACTTCTGGTTAGTGTGACTTTGTAAATGGTCCAAGTCGGACCGAAACGTCGTCGTAAGCTCCTCTCTTCTATATGCGGGTTATTTGTGTATCGTTCCAGTCACGGTATTGTGCCTTTTTTTGTTATTTATCAGTGTATATATAAACAGAATACTTTTGTCCCTGTTTTAGGGCTTAAATTACCCTAAACTGGCGGTTTACAGGTCACAGGAAGCCTCAATAACCCTATTGTCGTTGATAGGTTTTAAACCAAATAAACCAACCTCCAGGAAGTTGCACATAACTCCAAGGCGTCAGCACCTCAGGAGTGTTGCACACTGGGCTAGCTCTCCTCATTGATCCCTGGCCTTCTGGAGGCCAGACCCCAGCAACTGCCCACTTAATCACGCTCGCCGCCTGTTCTACGTGCTCCATTGTTACTGGAGAATGTGTGGCATGTATCCTGCCTTCCACCCGGAGGTTAGCAAAAATGCATACGTTGATGATTTTGCTGACCCACTTAAGATGATCATATGTAAATAACATCGAATGGATGGTTATTTTCAAGTGAGCGAAAAAAAAATCAGAGAACATTTACGTAGGTTGAAAATTATTTAAAACCAGTTCTTAAATAAGAGACGAAACGAGACATTTCGGTCTATCTTCGATCGTTATCAAGTCGACGACTATTTAAATGGTCTTGGATGAATCGAAACATCATCTACAGTAGTTCATTTATCTCCAATTCTTGGGTTATAGACAAAGTTTCTAATTACGTCATTGCTACTGAATTCTTTACTAAAAGTAGTCATAATGTGGCAAAGTACTACAATGCTGTATTTCAAAAATGCTTCTTATGTAACGAGGTAAATTCCAGGCTGACTTTGTATTGCATCTGATATTCGATTTAATATAATTGGCATTGTAATGGTCGATGTTTTTGCTGTTTTGCTGTTGTTGTTCTTATTTTGTTGCTGTTCTTGTTACTTTAGTAATGGAAGAGCCTTAAACCCGTACGAATCATACAGTAACTGGGTCAGGAGCCTTCACCGGCGTCAAGGGATCATCAGGCTCAATGAATTTACCTTAAGTCTCGACTTAAGGTTGCGTTAATCTTGGAAACCAGTTAATTCTTCTAAGTACCAACAGCCTGATCGGTCAGGTTAGTCCACCAAGAGGAAAGAGACACCAGATAAGCGACAGGAGGTCAGATTAAACTTAGAGATCAGGTGAATATTGGAACTTAGGTCTATCCTGGAGGTCAAGCTAATCTTAGAGTTCAGGTCACACGTCTCATCATTGCTGACGCTCGACTCATTCTCTTGTTTCTCCCAGCTGAAGTCTCAACACTGAGCAGAGCCACTGGGTACCAGTCTCTATCAACTGTAGTTAATATCATATATTTTTCACATTAATTGCTGTATAGCCCTTGTGGCTTAGCGCTTCTTTCTGATTATAATAATAATAATAATTATAATAATTCACATTAATTTTTAATCATCAAGATAAACACCACCAGGAGCTACCGAAAAATAAATTGTATTTAATTTATTATTATTAACTAGAAGAAGCATAGATCTCACAAAATTAAATCGTAAGAGACTGACCGAGATTTAAGGTGTACGATGCTTATATGTGACCGTCACTGGTAAATCCCTCAGGAGTGGGCGGCAGAGGAAAGGATTTAATTAAGAGAAGACCCAAGCGAGCTCCATCAATCATGTGAGTGGAGGCGCTCTGTCACTCAGCCTCCCACCACCACCTCTACCTCCTTCACTCACCCTCCTCCACCACCTAATACTTGAACATACATATTTTGTTCACGAGCATCACGATTATTTATAAAAATGGTTTATTATTATTAAGATTTTTATTATCTTTGATTTGTTGTTACTGATTTAATATATTCAAAAACAAGCACTAAGCCCTTATGGGTTATACTTCGCTGTACGAGGAAGACCCTAAATTAGGATGTAATAACCAATAAGCTGCAGTTAGGTCCTTTCCCCGTTCCACTTCAAATAAAACACTTGAAAGTTATGCAGATTTCTTATGCTGGAATTTATAATTTTGAACCAAAAATTCTTAGAATTTACATAACTTTAGCTAACTGTTTATCGTTAGAGGAGAACTTTTACCTGTCATTTGCCAGGCGCTGTACGACCCATACAGGATTCAGAACGTAGAAGGTATACAACGCCGAACGGTTGAATTGCACACATGTGCAGCACCTAGGTATCCTTATTTTGACGTACCAAGATTCCATGGTGTTGTTGTCATAGGTACTAATCAACTTTTCGGAATTGTGTACCATTAATGCCATGATACTTGTCTGATACAGCTGGTTCTTCAGAAGAAAGTTACCCAGGTGTTGCGCAAGTATCTAATTCATCTGTTTCCTTGTTTAGTGCTTTCACGTGAAAAAAAAATTATTGGTGACTAAAATAACTTCTAAAAATTAAGACCCACAATATACCATAAACATTTAAGGACTATTTTATTTAGCAGCTATTATCAACTCAGTTTCCAGAGGAACTTATGCATATGGACAATTCCTCCCAGCAAAGGACGATATAAAAGTCTGAATAAAATTTTAACTCACACTGAGGGTCATAAAAAATCATGCCTGGATACACCTACACCTCCCCGGAACATATTTTATTACCCAGTGATAGGGGTGGGCGGGAGAGTCTCCGTGAGTCGATTATTATTGACTCATCCAACACTAGGGGTAACTAATTGTCAGTGTTAGTGTTCTTTTATGGCACATTATCTGTACTTTATGAGCGCTTTCTTCGTTATGGTGTGGCGATTTGTGGGGTTTTGTGCGTGTATGTCGAGATTTTTTTTAGGGGGTCGCGGTAAATAATTTGTCTGGTGTTATGGGTATTGTGAGGGAGTGTCTCATTTTTTTTTTATTTCTTATAATAGTAATTGCTTATCCACCAGTTATGTTGAATTTTAATCTTGCATTAAATGCCGATTGAAGCTAACTCGACCAGCCACGAATAGCTGGATACAGAATCCAATTTATTTTCCCGACAATATCTTCGACACTTACACAAATAAGCCGCACATAGAAGACGTTATGGTCCGACTTGGACCATTTACAGAATCACACTAACGAAAAGAAGAGAAGGAGGGGTATATATAGGAAGGAGGTGGTAGTAGTAGTGGAGATAAAAGGAAGTAGTAGAGGGGAAGGCAGTAAGAAGGAGGAGCCAGTCAAATACCAAGAAAGAGGAGCACTTGCAGAGCTCCTCTTTCTTAGTATTTGATTTGTGAACGTGCTTCCAGCAAACGCCGGGTCACCACATGGACAAGACCAGGGCCGGGATTATGCCGGCGAATCACACTGGAACTGGGACTACCTACAACGTCAACAAACAAGTAATAGACAGCTGGTATTCCTCAACAATTGTAGACACCACCTTGCACGGCCAGATGATCGATTTACAGCTCCCATCAGAAGCATCACGGTTTAATCCTTTTAAAAGGAGGCTCGAGCTTTCTGCCTTTCACACAATTGCTAAACGCCTTAATTATATAAGTTCAGTCAAAAGGCTTGAAACCTAACAAATTAAGTAATTTAAAATGCTGGAGGCATTACAAAAGGTTGGTCAACGAGATTCAAGTCTAACCAGTATATCCCAAAACTAGATAACTATTTCAGCTTTAGCTTTTTTAAGCAATCGTTCTCCTCTATAATGCTGTCAACCATTAAATTTCAAATACCATTAACGCCTTCTTTTCAACAGACTGGCTTACAACCTTTTCATTCCCTCTCACTCGCACGTACCACCACTAATAAACAAACAAATCTTAGCTGTGAGTAACCACTTGCACATAGCAGTACTCCACAATCAACTTCAATTACTCTTATAATGAAAATTAATCAAATTTTGCAGCCTTATCCCTAACTCTTATTCATGTAACTTCTTTCACACGTTGGTTCATAAATCTTTGGACTGCTGACTCCAACAGTTTGCTCTTCACACTTCTGCTACTCCCTATCTCCTGCAGGATTCACTTTTCCCAAGTAAATTGTATGAGATTCAAATCTTATTTAAACAGTAGTTTTGAGTTTGAATTGGCTGCTCTGCATGCTTCTGTCTCCAGTTCTCGTATTTTTGTCAGTTCCTTTGTTCTCATTCTATGGCTCTTGCTGTTCTGTGGATAATGAAAATCACTGTTATGTCAACTTGGACGAGTTTGTCAACAGTGTTTCTACAGTGTGATCTTTGAACTCGGACTTTTAAGTTTATCTTCTCAAAATTTCAATCATTTCTTATCATGATTACACCTCCTCCTCTTCCCCCTACCCAGTTCTCCCGTTCCTTTCACAGTCAGTGATGCCCCTCTGGAAAAACTGCATTTGTTATTGCCCTTTTGAGTTTCATCTTTGTGAGAACAACAACGTCTGGTAAATCCTGTGATATTCTGTCTTTTATTTCTCCACTTTTGTTGGTTATGCATTTGTTCCCCACACTGATCTCTCACTATATTAAGGTTTCCTGTTCAAGTGTTTCAGTATGGTTTTCGTGGTTGCTAGTTATGCGTATTCATGTGGAGGATGGAGAGTGACTCAAGAGGTTGGAGGTGGTTATATCTAGTCCTTGTTTTTGACTACCAGCATTTTTCCCACTGGAGACTTTTCCTCTTATAGCGATGGATTTCCTTCCAATCTATCTCTCATCCTAAATTCCCTTTTCAATATATCCCAGTCTTCCTTGCTTTCTTTCTTCCTGCTTAATGTGGACTATATCGCTTTTGTTCGTGAATACACGCTTGTGTGTGTGTGTGTGTGTGTGCGCGCGCGTGTGTTTGTGTGTGCGTGTGTGTGTGTGTGTGTATGTGTGTGAGTGTGTGTGTGTGTGTGTGTGTGTGTGTGTGAGTGAGTGTGTGTGTGTGTGTGTGTGTGTGTGTGTGTGTGTGTGTGTGTGTGTGTGTGAAACTAAAGCACTCGTCTGCAGAGATGGAGGTTCAGTTTCATGATGTAATTAGTTCCTAATCTCTTGGACTATCATAAACTATCTTAAATCCACGTTTTCAGTTTCCTACCATAACTTCACCAGACTCAAATTATTCGTACACAATGAACTATAAGACTGCTTCTTTAAGTGCTTCACTTGAGTCTTGACCTTCAATCAATACAAATTAATCACTGAATATCTTTAACGTCGTATTACACTTAGGAATAATGCTCATTTAGGAAGAGTATTTGCAAAATTATCAATATATGTAACTATTAATTCATATCAATTTTCTCCATTCAAAAAAAAAAATTAATTAAAAAGACTAAATTTCTTTACTCTTCAGTTGGTCACCAAACAGATAAGAATGAAGTATCAGTTATATCCAAATTTAATAACAAGTCACATTCAAGTGTTCCGAAACAGTAACAACAAACAGAGAAAATTGATAACTTGTATGACAAGCGCAAAATCCAATTAAGTAAATTTTGTAGGCTGATTGCCAGGGATGACAGGCACGCGTCAGCCACCCCAGAGAGCTGTCCTATTTTTCCTAAAATTTTAAATTATATTATGATTCATATATATATATATATATATATATATATATATATATATATATATATATATATATATATATATATATATATATATATATATATATATATATATATATATATATATGCAATAAGATCACAGTAAACAGGTGATTTCAGAATATGCAAAACAACCACTCTGAAAGAATAGATAAATTCCAAGCGCTTTCGTGACTACTCACATTATCAAGGAACTATGAAAGTAAAGCATCCAAGGAAGCTATATAAGGGGTCTGGCCAGCACCTCACTATCAGATCCCACAACGGTTAAACACCTGACGCTCGCCGACCCAACTTGGATAGGTCCTTTGCACAACTCACCCCACAAACTATTCTACCCAAGAAAATTTAAAAATTATTTGTCCAGTGTATTATTAAATTCTTCCCAAATTATATTAATTATAAATGGATCTAATTTATATAAACCAAAGGAAATATTCATATTATTGTCAAAACTGTTTTTTATGAAACAAGATTCAATTATATTCCTGTCGACCATGGACTTGCTTGATACTACTTTCTCAACTTTTTGAAAATCAATTGGATGGTTAAAATCTCTTACATGAATAAATAGAGCATTGGAATCTTGTCCAGTTCTAATGCTATATTTATGTTGTTTTAATCTTAGTTCGAGATTTTTACCAGTTTGACCGTAATAAACTTTATCGCAAATTTTACAAGGAATCTTATAGACACATCCATCAGCATTTTGGGGGGAATTCTTTATCAAAAGCGCTTGGAATTTTTCTATTCTTTCAGAGTGGTTGTTTTTCATATATATATATATATATATATATATATATATATATATATATATATATATATATATATATATATATATATGTATATATGTCGTGCCGAATATGTAAAACTGGTCAATTAGCAAGAAATCATTTAAAATTAAGTCCTTTCTAAAATTTTCTCTTATATGTTTAAAGATATATTTTTTCATTAATTTTCATGTAAAAAATTTTAATTTTGCAACAAAAGAATCTTAGAAAACTTACCTAACCTCATTTTAACAAGCGCAATTTATTTTAGCCTAATCCAACTAAATATGTTTTAGATACGTTTACAATAATTTGATACTAAACAAACACAATGAAATATATTTTTTTAGTTAGGCTCAGAATGATTTTGGCGAAATTATTGCATACACAAATTTTCACTTGTCCTATATGGCAAGATGAGCGTTGCTATTTAAGCCAAGATTGCAAGTTTTACATATTTGGCACGACATATATGTGTATATATGTGTATATAAAGGTATTAGGTTGGTAGACAGCAAAAACCCAGGGAAGTACTACCGTCCAGCCAGATGACTGTGAAACAGAAACCTGTAACTGTTTTGCATGATGGTAGGATCGCTGGTTTCTTTTTCTGTCTCATAAACACGCTAGATAACAGGGATATCTTGCTGCTCCTACTTACACTTTGGTCACACTTCACTGACACGCACATGCATATATATATATATACATACATCTAGGTTTTTCTCCTTTTTCTAAATAGCTCTTGTTCTTCTTTATTTCTTCTATTGTCCATGGGGAAGTGGAAAAGAATCTTTCCTCCGTAAGCCATGAGTGTCGTATGAGGCGACTAAAATGCCGGGAGCAATGGGCTAGTAACCCCTTCTCCTGTAGACATTTGCTAAAAAAGAGAAGAAGAAAAACTTTATGAAACTGGGATGCTTGAATGTGCGTGGATGTAGTGCGGATGACAAGAAACAGATGATTGCTGATGTTATGAATGAAAAGAAGTTGGATGTCCTGGCCCTAAGCGAAACAAAGCTGAAGGGGGTAGGGGAGTTTCGGTGGGGGGAAATAAATGGGATTAAATCTGGAGTATCTGAGAGAGTTAGAGCAAAGGAAGGGGTAGCAGTAATGTTGAAGGATCAGTTATGGAAGGAGAAAAGAGAATATGAATGGGTAAATTCAAGAATTATGTGGATTAAAGTAAAGGTTGGATGCGAAAAGTGGGTCATAATAAGCGTGTATGCACCTGGAGAAGAGAGGAATGCAGAGGAGAGAGAGAGATTTTGGGAGATGTTAAGTGAATGTACAGGAGCCTTTGAACCAAGTGAGAGAGTAATTGTGGTAGGGGACCTGAATGCTAAAGTAGGAGAAACTTTTAGATAGGGTGTGGTAGGTAAGTTTGGGGTGCCAGGTGTAAATGATAATGGGAGCCCTTTGATTGAACTTTGTATAGAAAGGGGTTTAGTTATAGGTAATACATATTTTAAGAAAAAGAGGATAAATAAGCATACAAGATATGATGTAGGGCGAAATGACAGTAGTTTGTTGGATTATGTATTGGTAGATAAAAGACTGTTGAGTAGACTTCAGGATGTACATGCTTATAGAGGGGCCACAGATATATCAGATCACTTTCTAGTTGTAGCTACCCTGAGAGTAAAAGGTAGATGGGATACAAGGAGAATAGAAGCATCAGGGAAGAGAGAGGTGAAGGTTTATAAACTAAAAGAGGAGGCAGTTAGTGTAAGATATAAACAGCTATTGGAGGATAGATGGGCTAATGAGAGCATAGGCAATGGGGTCGAAGAGGTATGGGGTAGGTTTAAAAATGTAGTGTTAGAGTGTTCAGCAGAAGTTTGTGGTTACAGGAAAGTGGGTGCGGGAGGGAAGAGCAGCGATTGGTGGAATGATGTAAAGAGAGTAGTAAGGGAGAAAAAGTTAGCATATGAGATGTTTTTACAAAGTAGAAGTTATGTAAGGAGGGAAAAGTATATGGAGAAAAAGAGAGAGGTTAAGAGAGTGGTGAAGCAATGTAAAAAGAGAGCAAACGAGAGAGTGGGTGAGATGTTATCAACAAATTTTGTTGAAAATAAGAAAAAGTTTTGAAGTGAGATTAACAAGTTAAGGAAGCCTAGAGAACAAATGGATTTGTCAGTTAAAAATAGGAGAGGAGAGTTATTAAATGGAGAGTTAGAGGTATTGGGAAGATGGAGGGAATATTTTGAGGAATTGTTAAATGTTGATGAAGATAGGGAAGCTGTGATTTCGTGTATAGGGCAAGGAGGAATAACATCTTGTAGGAGTGAGGAAGAGCCAATTGTGAGTGTGGGGGAAGTTCGTGAGGCAGTAGGTAAAATGAAAGGGGGTAAGGCAGCCGGGATTGATGGGATAAAGATAGAAATGTTAAAAGCAGGTGGGGATATAGTTTTGGAGTGGTTGGTGCAATTATTTAATAAATGTATGGAAGAGGGTAAGGTACCTAAGGATTGGCAGAGAGCATGCATAGTTCCTTTGTATAAAGGCAAAGGGGACAAAAGAGAGTGCAAAAATTATAGGGGGATAAGTCTGTTGAGTATGCCTGGTAAAGTGTATGGTAGAGTTATTATTGAAAGAATTAAGAGTAAGACGGAGAATAGGATAGCAGATGAACAAGGAGGCTTTAGGAAAGGTAGGAGGTGTGTGGACCAGGTGTTTACAGTGAAACATATAAGTGAACAGTATTTAGATAAGGCTAAAGAGGTCTTTGTGGCATTTATGGATTTGGAAAAGGCGTATGACAGGGTGGATAGGTGGGCAATGTGGCAGATGTTGCAGGTGTATGGTGTTGGCGGTAGGTTACTGAAACCAGTGAAGAGTTTTTACGAGGATAGTGAGGCTCAAGTTAGAGTATGTAGGAAAGAGGGAAATTATTTCCCAGTAAAAGTAGGCCTTAGACAAGGATGTGTGATGTCACCGTGGTTGTTTAATATATTTATAGATGGGGTTGTAAGAGAAGTAAATGCGAGGGTCTTGGCAAGAGGCGTGGAGTTAAAAGATTAAGAATCACACATAAAGTGGGAGTTGTCACAGTTGCTCTTTGCTGATGACACTGTGCTCTTGGGAGATTCTGAAGAAAAGTTGCAGAGATTGGTGGATGAATTTGGTAGGGTGTGCAAAAGAAGAAAATTAAAGGTGAATACAGGAAAGAGTAAGGTTATGAGGATAACAAAAAGATTAGGTGATGAAAGATTGGATATCAGATTGGAGGGAGAGAGAATGGAGGAGGTGAATGTATTCAGATATTTGGGAGTGGACGTGTCAGCGGATGGGTCTATGAAAGATGAGGTGAATCATAGAATTGATGAGGGGAAAAGGGTGAGTGGTGCACTTAGGAGTCTGTGGAGACAAAGAACTTTGTCCTTGGAGGCAAAGAGGGGAATGTATGAGAGTATAGTTTCACCAACGCTCTTATGTGGGTGTGAAGCGTGGGTGATGAATGTTGCAGCGAGGAGAAGGCTGGAGGCAGTGGAGATGTCATGTCTGAGGGCAATGTGTGGTGTGAATATAATGCAGAGAATTCGTAGTTTGGAAGTTAGGAGGAGGTGCGGGCTGAGGAAGGGTTGTTGAGGTGGTTCGGACATGTAGAGAGAATGGAGCGAAACAGAGTGACTTCAAGAGTGTATCAGTCTGTAGTGGAAGGAAGGCGGGGTAGGGGGCGGGGTAGGGGTCGGCCTAGGAAAGGTTGGAGGGAGGGGGTAAAGGAGGTTTTGTGTGCGAGGGGCTTGGACTTCCAGCAGGCATGCGTGAGCGTGTTTGATAGGAGTGAATGGAGACAAATGGTTTTTAATACTTGACGTGCTGTTGGAGTGTGAGCAAAGCAACATTTATGAAGGGGTTCAGGGAAACCGGCAGGCCGGACTTGAGTCCTGGAGATGGGAAGTACAGTGCCTGCACTCTGAAGGAGGGGTGTTAATGTTGCAGTTTAAAAACTGTAGTGTAAAGCACCCTTCTGGCAAGACAGTGATGGAGTGAATGATGGTGAAAGTTTTTCTTTTTCGGGCCACCCTGCCTTGGTGGGAATCGGCCAGTATGATAATAAAGTAATAATAATAATAATATATATATATATATATATATATATATATATATATATATATATATATATATATATATATATATATATATATATATATATATATATATATATATATGTCTTGCCGAATAGGCAGAACTTGCGATCTTGGCTTAAATAGCTACGTTCATCTTGCCATATAGGACAAGTGAAAATTTGTGTATGCAATAATTTCGCCAAAATCACTCTGAATCTAACGAAAAAAATATATTTCACTGTGTTTGTTTAGTATTAAATTATTGTAAACAAATCTAAAATATATTTAGTTGGGTTAGTCTAAAATAAATTGTTCTTGTTTTAATAAGGTTAGGTAAGTTTTCTAATTTCCTTTTGGTGCAAAATTATAATTTTTTACATCAACATTAATGAAAAAAATATATCTTTAAACGTATAAGAGAAAATTTTAGAAAGGACTTAATTTTAAACGAGTTTTTACTAACTGACCAGTTTTACCTATTCGGCACGACATTATATACATATATATATATATATATATATATATATATATATATATATATATATATATATATATATATATATATATATATATATATATGAATCATAATATTACCATCCCGTCTCAACAACAACAACAGGAGAGCACTAAAATACCATGGATCGTTTGACACTGCTTTTTCCTGTTATTTTTTACTGTTATAAATTATCATCAAAATCTTCCTGCTACACTGAGCTAGCCCCTTTATTGCTGCTGACTCGATAATCTATCTTGGCAGCCGTGACACTGGACACTGGTACCACTCTAAATTGATTTTTGGGTCTCACTGCAAATGAACTTTATGTCAATGCTGCTCTAAGTTTGCAACTAAAGTTTACAAATGCCACGATGATTCCTTTCTGTATAATGTTGGGTAAATTATCCCTTCCTCTCTCTCTCTCTCTCTCTCTCTCTCTCTCTCTCTCTCTCTCTCTCTCTCTCTCTCTTTAAAAGCCTCCTTTTATATGTTTAGAAACAAGAACGTAAAAACAGAGAATCTTGTGGGGTACAAGACGCATGGAAACACTTTCCTGAAGTAGGCAACAATAAATTTTCTGAGTCAGCATGTCAATGGATCCACGCGATACTGAGTACATAATGGAGGAGGCGGAGACGGATTACGCACGAGCGAATTTCTGGAGAGGATGCAATGGACTATTTTCCCTAGAGATAGACTGATTATTTTCTCTCTAGAAATGGGAAAAGGGAGAAAATATACTAAATGTAAAGATGATAAAAGTGCATAAAGAAAACGGTCGTATGTTAAAAGATGGCAGGAAAATGCAAAAGATGAAAGTAAAACTCAATTGGGAGAAAACTGTAAGTTAAAAGAGAACGGAATAAGAGAAAAGAAGAAAGAAAAAGTAAACGGAAAATAGAAAAATGTAGAAAAAGGGAAAAAGAAACACTTAAAAGATAAACCCCCGAGCTTAATAAATGAGCTATGGATGAAAAGCTAAAAAATAAGATACTATTTTGTTGCAGATAATAAATAACTTTACGAGACCACGAGCTGAAGAAAATATAAAACCAAATAAAAACTTTATTATTAGAAGATTAGTAGAGAAGTAACTTAAAAAATATTTAGAAACCACAAGAAAAACCTACCCCAAGCAATTTTATAACCACAAGAAAAGGGAGATAGCTAAAAGAAGGTGAAGAGACGGTGGAAGGATAGGTGGAGTCGGGCTCTTCACAGAGGGTGATAAGGACAAATATAAAACTTAGGATTTGAGATATAAACTGAAGAGGAAATCTCCCAGACCAGAAAGAATTCTTACACGCTAGCCTGGAGTTATACGACTCGCTTGCCGCGAGTTCAGTCCCCACCCGTACCGTGGTTTCCTTTAGAATTGTAAAATAGGTGAGTACAAATAGGAGGCGCGTCTGGCGCTCAGCAGACAGAGGATCGAATAACCCACATGAGTCTAGCCCTTAATATGAATTAAATAAAAATAATTTGGATTCGGGAGGATATCCATATACTCGTAACTAACAAAAGTACTATCTCTTATCTAACAAAAGTATTTTCTCAACCCATTTTCAATGTTACCCAAAGAATAAGCTCTGATAATCCTGTTAACTAAGAGGGATACAGTGACGGTCATGCGTCTGCACGAAATCTCACCATGGGTAAAGAGTCCACAGAAAGCACTCAGATTGTAAAACAAATTTATATTGACACAACATTAGGCTTTTTGTCGATTTTTATCAATTAGACCTTTTTTAGGCTCATAACTTATTAAAGCTCAGCCCTTACACTGAATAACACATACGAGTTTAGCATTATACATAAAATAAAAGAAATAATTCAGAATTGCGTCGAATCGTAAAAGTTGAGAATAATATGTATAACTTCCATTAGTGGCAAATGGATAATTATTCATTGTTAATTTTACAGATTCGCAAACATTCTCTGACTCTGAGTCAACAGCAATCAAGCGACAAGCCTAAAAAGCATGATCTTGTTAGATAGGATTCAGGAAAGACATAAGAGGTCAGGATATACGTTGCTTAAATGTCAAATACATTACTGAACAGATGAAGTCATCAACTCAGGATTTTTCGTCACAGTTATATAGCAGAAGCTACTTTATTTCCAATGAGCCAAGGTGGGCGGGTGGTGTGTGTACTCAACTATTTGTACTCACCTATTTGTGGTTGCAGGGGTCGAGTCATAGCTCCTGGCCCCGCCTCTTTGATGATTGCTCCTAGGTCCACTCTCTCCCTACCAAGAGCTGTATTGTGTGTGTGTGAGCGAGCGTGTGAGCAAGCTTGTGAGCTAGCGTGTGAGCGAGCGTGTGTGACGCAGTAGCTCGCTTCACCAGAAGGGTGACGCTAAACGGAGCAGAGAATTGCTATGAATGCACAAGTTTTCTGGTCGATGACTTGGCCGCCACACGGTTGGCTAAGCTCAGCTTAGCCACAGACGCTATCCATTGTTAACTGCGGCAGGCAGGAGCACCAACAAGAAGGACTTTTGCTGCCTTCCACCTCCCTCTTCCTGCGTCTTCCTGCTTTTATCTTCCTCACCTCTTGAGATATAGACAGATAGACCAAAAGACTGTCACTGAATTATAGGTAAAAATTAAGGGAACTTAATTGGTTTGATCCATTAACAATAATCATTTTAACTTTAGACCATCAATACTGAAATATTCACTCTGAGTCGACACTTAATGGTACTTGTCTTTTAACTGCGTGAAACGAATTCAACATCATTTGTTTTTCTTCTAAAAATATATATATACCTCACTGAGATATTCAACACATTTAAAGTGACAAAATCTCTTTCACTTGGATCACCATTAACAAGTCTTTAACACGACTATCTCCAAATTCCTCATTTTTAGTTAAGCAAAAGTCTCTTAAGAAGCAATATTAGTTGTTCTCCTGAGAATGTTTCCGTCTCAGACTTAAAAACTTGACGTTGTAGTCTCAGTATGTTCATTAAAATTGTACATACCCTCATTAATTCATTCTTAAAAACATGTTCGATTAGCAATAAAATAAAAAAAAAAATCTAGCACAAAATAAATGCAAATGTTATGTTAATCTCTCTTTGACCAACTAAAATTAACACTTCGATATCACAATTCATCTTGTGCATAATTTCCTCTGAAAAAAAAATATATTGATTTGTATGATTTAAATTTCAGCAGAGAACATTGATTATTCAAGGCTTCTCATATAAAATGTTGCTGTCATCACTAACAATTTGCTTTTATTAGTACCAATTTGTTGATATATTAAACAATTAGATGTTATCATCACCAGCTTGCTGTTATTGTCAACAATTTGTTGTCACATTAAAAAATCGTCATCAATCTGTTATAAGAATTATAGCCATTAAATTATTTTTATATGTATATATATATATATATATATATATATATATATATATATATATATATATATATATATATATATATGTATATATATATATATATATATATATATATATATATATATATATATATATATATATATATATATATATATATATATATATATATGCAAAACAACCACTGTGAAAGAATAGAGAAATTCCAAGCGCTTTCGTGACTACTCACATTATCAAGGGACAATTGTTCCTTGATAATGTGAGTAGTCACGAATGCGCTTGGAATTTCTCTATTCTTTCACAGTGGTTGTTTTGCATATTCTAAAATCACCTGTTTACTGTGATCCTATTGTATATATTTATATATATATATATATATATATATATATATATATATATATATATGTGTGTGTGTGTGTGTGTGTGTGTGTGTGTGTGTGTGTGTGTGTGTGTGTGTGTGTGTGTGTGTGTGTGTGTGTGTGTGTGTGTGTGTGTGTGTGTGTGTGTGTGTGTGTGTGTGCGTGTGTGTTTGTGTGTGTGTGTGTGTGTGTGTGTGTGTGTGTCATAAGGGTCATACAGAGCCTGAATGACCCTTATGGGTTTATCGTTCCTTTGTGTGTAAAATAACTATAATAACAAGAATCAAGGAACAATAAACTTCCAGGGAAGATGGAGTATTCAGGAGAGATCTAAGGAAATGGAGAGACTAAATCAGCTCAAGTTAATCAGATCAAAAGCGCTTCACCAACAACAAGGGTCCTCTGGCAAATGAGCTTCATTGTGTTGACAGTTAATATTATGGAAAAGTGCGTGTGTGAAACTGAGCTCTGACTTGAGATGTGTGGGACTGAGGACTGTTGGGCTGAGAAATGTGTGCCATGTTACGTGTGTGCCTTGAGACGTTTGGCACCGAAGCGTAGGTGCCTGAAACGTGTTGATAGGGTAATTTATCGTAATGCATGTGCTCTCATGGCACTGGATGAAATGACAGGTGCTGATATGACGTATGTTGACATAGCATATACTGAAATAACACTTGCCGAGACTATGTATCTCAACATATGTGTTGGCATGACGCAACACTTACTAACATATGTGCGGATATGATACGTTCTAAATTGACATGTGCTATTATGACTCGTCCTGGCATAACATACGCCGATATGACCAGTGGTGACATAACAAGTGTTGGTATGATGTGCTGACATGTACTGACAGGACTAGCGTTGGCTTCACGCCACGAGCCAGTTAAATATATTTATTCATAATCTTATTTAATGTTTCTTTGGATTTCGAATTAATATTGCAAAGTTAATGGCTCTTATTTTCTTAAATGTAATTTACGAACATCAGCAAAAAGCAATTTGAACCTTAAATGATTAGTTCCGAAAATATAATAAACTTCAGTAGAGAGCATTTGCTCAGGTCTTTAGACCAAGTTTAATTATGAATCGATTTGTATATATAAAATACTCTTAACAGAAGCAGCTTCTTACTTAATTTTATGTAAAATAAAATGCTGAATTCTCTTTCACAGATTTCACAGATGTGCTTTTATTTTCTCTAGTAATTAAATTTTAGCTTGTTTATGCTATGTATATTTGGCTACAGTCTTTACGAAGAATTCTAAATACACTGCATACATCAAAGGCAGTTTCTTGAGGCAACTGTGCGAGAGTTGAGTCCTGGTTGCAATGCAACCCTCTCTGTCAGCTCACCGAAGAGGATTTTTATGTAAGAGATTTAGATACAGTATATTAGTGTAGCTTAGGAGGCTTGGATCTAGTTACGGGAGGGAGTATTGCTGGTAAAGTAATTTTAAGGGAAGGGATGAATAATATTTGGGTGAGAATTGTCATCCAGAAATATTCATTCCGAGAGAGGGGAGGAAGTCATGTATGACATTGTTGTTATTTTATTTTAATATTATATATCACTGTTTCTCTGCATAGCTGTCGAGCCATGACGGAAAGTTGCTTGTCTGGGTGGTGGTGGCGGCCACTAGGTTGTCTCCTGACCCAGGGACCTAGCTAGAGGAGCGAGGATAGATCATGTCACGTCACGTGAGTTCATGTGACGTAGAAGGAATCTGATTGGCCATAAGAAAGGTCCAGGCATAGGTCGGCTTCTTATTGGGTTAGACATATAGAAAATAAGATCTGATCATTCTATTTAAAGCAATTCCCACATGCAT
>NC_091351.1:3087500-3095000 GCF_038502225.1 Cherax quadricarinatus | reverse complement strand
CTACCCTTTGTTCCCACCCATATATATATATATATATATATATATATATATATATATATATATATATATATATATATATATATATATATATATATATATATATATATATATATGTGTGTGTGTGTGTGTGTGTGCGTGTGTGTGTGTGTGTGTGTGTGTGTGTGTGTGTGTGTGTGTGTGTGTGTTAGTTACCACTTTGTCCTAGGCACATGTCGATTAGACACTAGGCCTTTTGTGTGTGTGTATGTGTGTGTGTGTGTGTGTGTGTGTGTGTGTGTGTGTGTGTGTGTGTGTGTGTGTGTGTGTGTGTGTGTGTGTGTGTGTGTGTGTGTGTGTGTGTGTGTGTGTGTGTGTGTGTGTGTTAGTTACCACTTTGTCCTAGGCACATGTCGATTAGACACGAGGCCTGTTTTTTTGTTTTTTTGTGTGTGTGTATGTGTGTGTGTGTGTGTGTGTGTGTGTGTGTGTGTGTGTGTGTGTGTGTGTGTGTGTGTGTGTGTGTGTGTGTGTGTGTGTGTGTGTGTGTGTGTGTGTGTGTTAATTTTTTTTTTTAAGATGCACGACCTTAGTGGAATTGTTTATCTGTCCCAACCATGATAGGATGCAATATAGATTTGTCTGTCGTGTAGGCAAAACATTCACGTCGACGTAATAATTCACTGTTTATACCAATGATAAAACCTGGTCTCTCAACGTTTTCAACAGGAACTTAGCTTGGCTTTCAACGTAATCCAAAGCGTGAATTTCGTCAAGGCCTGAGCTTTGAATTCACTCATTGTTCAAAAAATATGTGAAAAAAATGAGATTATTTTACCAAGACCTGCAGTTCCACTCGGATATTCGTTGGCACTCAAGGGAAGATTCTCAGACGGGTTATTGAATTAAAAACTGAAATCGAAATTTCTCTACAGGAGAAGAAGCACGAGTTGGCTGACAAAGCTGGCTTACTTCAAAGACATTTTCTGGCACACGGTGTACTGAATTTAGACATGCAAGGCCGAAATCAAGCCAAGATGAACATCGCTAAAAAATGTGCTACGTTCAAGAGAAAATTGCACTTTGGTAAGGAAAAAAATTAAAAGAAAAATGGCTGCCTTTCCAGATCTGAGTTCTATGCTGGGGAAATCCGTCAGAAATAGCAGTGACTGACATCAAAGCAACTTCTGAAGGTCATCTAAAAATGCTTCAGGATGGAATGCACAGATGTTTGACAGAAAACATCGACCTCCAGCAGTAAAGCGAGATCAGAAATGTGCTCAGTGTGTACGTCAGTGAAGTCTCAGAAGGCATCCCAGGATGGCAAGAATTTTTGGATCTCCAGGATATTCAAGTGTAGAAGCAACGCTTTGAAAGCCTTCCGTATTCTAAAGTTTTTGACTCCGCTGAAGGATAAGCCCATCCTGGCTCAGGAAGCTGCAAAGGCTCATCTCTCTTTTCCAACAATATTCCTTTATGAACAAGAAGTTTCTGGTGTTGTGACGATCTAAAGTGCAAGTTATCGCTTGGATCCTCAGCACGACTTGCGTTGTGCGCTGTCCATCAGCAACAAACCAAAAGTCGATAAACTTATCCACCAAATGATATTTGTCATTTAGCAAATTTTATAATAATCTCATTTTCATTAATATGAAATTCATTCCATTTAGTTTTTAAATTAATTTAATTAGGTTTATCTAATTAAACATAAGTATTTATTAATTAACAGGCAATTAAGGTTACACATACCAGCCTTTTGCATCGCCAGATAAGGAAAAAATTGTATTTAGGGTTGCTATGATAAAGTTTGGAAAATACTTTTGTAAGATATAAGGACCCTTAGTAGTTCTAGCCGTCTAGTCATTTCTTACTTCTCATTGCAAATCACAACAGATCCAGTGTCTTCTTTGAAGAGGCTCGTGTAGAACGATGAAGTTGTGGAATTTTCAGAATGTTCAAACCGCTGTCATTCATCTCTGGGACCCAGTGATTATTCATTGCCGAGACCCGGCCTTCATTCATCGTTGTTCATCAGACCAGGTGAACGTTCACCATTCTCTCCAACAGTTTTTAGACACATCTCATCAATAGCATGTGAGACTGATGGCTCAATGTTTTGGGTTGCGATTTGCCATGCTGCTAAAATTTTACCTGAGGTTTCCGCTGGTCCTTGGAAATCCCTTTTAGATATGAATCTCCATTGAGGTATCCTCTTGGGAAGCCTATTTCCTTCCCGGAGAGTAGCATATAAAGTAATAGTTAACTTTTTTCTTATTGAAATTTCATGATCAAAATCTCTAATGGACGGGTGATAAAGAAAGGAATGAAAACTGTTTCTACCACTTTCGGGTTCTGGTCAACTCTAATGGATTGTTCATTTTCCCCAGGAGGAGGATAAAGAAATAATGTGTCATACTGTCAAGCCTCATGCAAGTGCATCTGGAGAGCACCTGGCAACGGAGTCGTAGCGTGACAGATAGCTGTTAATTCAGCAGGTCTTTCCACGAGACTTACAAAAGGCAGTATAAATTCTACGATGATATACATCATGGCCAGAGCTTGCTGCCACTTGCAGCTCACAAGACTGCCATTCCCACGAGCCCATCTGGGGCGGGGAAGATGGCAGACCAGAGGCGTAGCTTCCCTACGAGCTCTGTGAGAGCGGGGAATTGGGCTAAGCCTAGTGACGGTTGGTCCCAGAAGATGAGGAGGAGGTACTTGTACCTCCTCCCATGGCCGACATAAGTCTCAGATACTCATAAGACAGGGAACCAAGGCCGGGTCACTATCTGGAAAAGACCCGTGCCGGGAGAGTACCGCCGAATCAAAGAAATAAATTCTAATTTATTTGCATAAACAGTGCGTAGAAAGAGCAGGGGGGGCCACACTGAATTGGGTTTTAGTGGAAGTCACTTTCCGATGTCAGTTTGTAGTCCTGTTTCTCCTTTTCTACCCTTTGTTCCCTCCCACCCACAAGGAAGAAACAGGAGCTGTTTTCTCGTTTCTAGCATCAACCTTGATAACCTCTCCCCCTTGGCAAAGTAATACTCTTATAAATTTAATGCTTCCCAAACCACCATAAAATCCGATAAAAAGTAAAATAGTTTTACTTAACAGTGAACCGTCATCTGACCTCAACGTATTCGGCCCAAAGAGAGAAAGAGAGAGAGAGAGAGAGGGGGGGAAAGGGTTTCTTCAAGACCATCTGATGCATACTTGGATACTTCTTCCGTGCATGTGATTCTTTTATGTCTTAGGGTCTCCTAAACAATATGAATACTCTTGAAAATCATTGAAATGGTAAGGAATTTAACTTAGATCAATTGGATCGCCTGTCTGACTCCATTAACCACTCCTCCAACGTAGATACATATAGAATAGCGTGTCTTGACTCTCAGTATTACTGGCTATGTGATTTAACAGTTTGCTCCTCTGTGTTGCTTGGCTGATATTCATGTAAGACTGCCACGTTTATTTAGTTTCACGCGTCTCAGTAAAGAGATAATCTGACTAGATAATAATTCCTCTGGATTTTGAAACACTAATCAGTGTCTTGTACCTTTATATCAAGGCTCCTTATGGTGTTCTGAAATTTGCAGGTTCAGTGACTGTTACATAGAGATCATCCGGCTTCTTGTGGCTTGCGTGCGTGCTGAATTGTCTACATGTCATCAAGCTCATAAAAACACAATAACCTACGTTTGTTAAGCTGAAGACACGAACCCAGAAACAAGCTGTAGTAGTGGTAGTAGACTGAGATCAGGTGTCTCCTTTAGTTAAGTTGTTAAGTGTAAAGTCTCTCGACGCCAAGGTGGTTAGCGAGACTGCGGTTCACCTGGGCATTCCGCTTAAAGAACATTTTAATCCCTTAAATAATTACTATATTAAAGTCAGTAAATACAATGAGGGGAAACACACCTCTCAGTGTATATACAGTGAGAAATACACATTCCTCGGTATATATATCCCTCTCTGCTTTCCAGTTTTAAATTATTGTTAACTGGAGGACTTCATTTCCACTTAGTCTATGGAGAAATGAATTCGAATATTCTGCAACGCTGACCTATAGCTTTTTGGTGATACAGTACTGATGGTAATTTGATACGATTCTCAAGACTCTTTCATTAAGGAAAGTTAAGTACAGTATTTCGCGGCTTATAAGACGCGGCTTCTAAGACTTGTTTTAGTTTCAATGGCTCGGCATCGGACGTAACTGGGAGAGCTACAGTCCACCCCAAACTTATGGCTCCCATCACTGACCTTCAGTTTATAGGACGCAGGGTGGGTTTTAGAGATATTTATGGCAAAAATAAAAATGCGTCTAATAAGCCGAAAAATACGGTAAGTGGATATATACAAACATTAGTGTCCCTCCTTGTGACTAAACTATAGTGCATACTTTACGCGATTCTAAACGAACATGAAATTCGTAACTATTCTTCTAAAAAAGAATCATGAAAGATCATTCACGTCTTTTCGAGCAGAAAGAGAGATAAACTTTACCTTATCCGCCTCTGAGTACGTATCTGCATGATACATCTCTCTTTAGAGAGTCATACATCTGTAATGTAGTACATGGAGCTCTCACTCAGAATATAAATATAACCACCCCATCTCATTTCCATGCATATTAAACAATATTTTCGACGCAGCTTATGTGGCAGAGACTTAATATTTTGTGAAATATAGTTTAATGGATATTAGTATATATTCTTGTCAAACAGACATAATATTTCTAGTGCTTATCTAAACTAATCTTAAAACTATTTCAAATTAGCGAATTATTAATCATTGTCGGGAAGTCCATCTTTCTCCCGAATAAAGCATACGTATATTTGACACTGATCTGCTTTATTTACAGCAGGTCAATGTCAAATATATGCGTGCTTTATCCGGGAGGAAGATGTGATACAAATAATGATAAATAACTCGTTAATTTGTAATAATTTACAGAGTAAGATAGGACGAACTCCACTGATTTTTTTCTTCTTCTTCTTTTAGAAAAACGGGTTTATGCTTTTGGTATATATATTTTTTTTTTAATGAATTAATATTGCATATTTTGTTTTGTACCAGCAGTAACTAGAAAAACCTGCTATTATGAACTTGATATAATAAACATTAATCTTACGCAACCTTCCCTAATTCAGAATATATTTAGTTAGAATTATTGGAGATCAATTGTATGAAATCGTAAGTGTTCAGATTTATTTTTGAGGGGTTACTGCAAGAGTGAATTTAAAGTTAGGTCGCTGGACAAAAATAATCGTTATATTATATGCTAAGGCCACAACTTCAAGCTCAAAATACCGATAAATAAATTTTGAAATATTATCCTCTGATGAGATGAAATGCAGAGTTACAATGCATGTGTGGTTGAGTTCTTGAGTTAGTATAGAGGATCAGCATTTAAAAACCTCACTTTCTTCGTCTTGGAGAAAAGATGTGGAAATATATAGAGTTAATACCCATAAAATGCTCTCAAGGGCAACTCCATTCCAGGTCTGCGAGGCTGCAAGTGCCTCTGGACCACAAGTTCGGTGCTCAACGCACTTCTTTGTTATTCCAAGACTTTTCAGCGCAGCACCGGCGGACCACTGATGCTGCCTTTCTTCTGTGTCCAGTCGCGCTGCCATCACTTGCAACTCTCCTGGTGGCAGTAACGTTGGTGGCCACATCCATCCAAGCACCCCTGAACTTCAAGGATTTTATTTTATTTTCTGGCAGGTGGTGTTCCTTTAAAGGTTTTTCTTGCTGGCTTAAAGTAAATGGTTGCATTCAAGCCCAATGGAATGACACAACGCTCAACACTGACAAAAAGACGAGAGACTTATTCCACTAGATATCAGGAGATAATTTAACTCATCGAGAACATATATATAAATAATTGGGATTCTTGCAGCGTTTCAATGGGCAGAAACAAGCTTAACTGACTCATGGAAGAATGTGGTATACTCTTCACATGTAGATGAATGGTTCAGAGAACCGACAAGTTGATAAATTAGACACACATGTGCAACACTTGGTTATCTTTACTGTAGAAACGTTTCGCCAACCAGAAGCTTCTTCAGTCCAATCAAGAGAAGAATGGTTGAAGATCAGAAGGAATTGGAGGTTATCAGTCCCTCAGCCTGGAGTCGATGTGTTCAGTGCATCCATCACATCAACTAAAGGTTGAGGGACTGATTACTTCAAACTCCTTCTAATCTTCAACCATTCTTCTCTGTAGTGGACTAAGGAAGGCACTGATTGGCGAAACGTTTCCTCAGTAAAGATACCCAAGTGTTTCATATATGCCGAATTTATCATCATAATCTTTAAATAATTCTCTGCTAGGTCAATCAGAAAGCCATTTGATATAAATATGAGAGATCAAATATCTGAACTGCTGTTTAAAACATGACTTGTTTGTGATATGTGTAAAAAATATTTTTTTTTGGTAGGCATTAACTGCAAGATTTATCTAATATTATTCATTATCGAAAAGAATGTTACGTTCCCGAATTGTATCTTTATTCGACATACAGCCGTTTGCTGGAAAGAGAATTGCATTTATTGCGAGAGAGTGCCGCATACTCCACAAAAAAGGTGACACATATTACTGAAAAGTATTGCACATTGCAGGTGGCATTTATTAAAAAAAAGCGTGGTGTTGCAAATCGTGTCCGTGATTGTGAAAAAGTAGCATTAATTCATGTTTTATTGTTGACTAGTGGACTAATTTATTTTAATGAAAAATATATTCATGTGGATATGCTCGCATTGCTACATTCACACACATACACATACACAGACAAACATACACAGACACACAGACACACACACACACAGACACACAGACACACACAGTCACACAGACACACACAGTCACACAGACAGACAGTCACACACGCACACACACACACACACACACACACACACACACACACACACACACACACACACACACACACACACACACACACACACACACACACACACACACACACACACACACACACACACACAAACAGTTATGATTCGACCCCTGCAACTCCAAATAGGCGAGCACATACGTAACAGCTGGTAAAAGCAGGGTTAAAAGAAGAGTAATTGGGTGGAGGTAACTACCCAAGCAGCAGAAGCAGAAAAGGCGTACAAGGTGTAAGTTAACCCATAGATCATATGAGCCTAGACAGATATTTAGTGCTAAGCGTTGAACTTCCTTTGATTCATTCAACACAAATAGCAGTGAATTCAGGCTCCATCTTCCGTCCTCTGACCTCGAGAATGACACTCTAAGTTCACTTACCTAGGATATTTTTAACATTGTGAATGTGAGGTTTATGAAGGGATTCAGGGAAACCGTTTAACCGGACTTGAGTCATTCAGGTGAGAAGGATTGTTCCTGCACTCTGAAGGAGCGGTGGGTTGCAGTGTGGAGGGGCATCTGAGCAGTGATGTGGGCGCACCTCTGGCATGACAGTGATGGAGGAGGCTTTTTTTGGGGGGGGAAGGGGGGGCGGTCATCCTACTTCGGTGGGA